>NC_041370.1:2001495-2018995 GCF_900634415.1 Cottoperca gobio | reverse complement strand
TAATTTCTTGCAGAAGTGCTGAGTGGGAGGCAAAACAAAGAGGCAGGTGTGTCTCGTGTGGGCCGCTATCCTGCGCAGGCACTCCTCAGTCCAGCTGGGTCTCGGCGTGACCTTTGACCCCCCGACATCTGACAACAATCGGCATGCGGGGAGAGTTTATTGGACGGGTGTTTTTGAATGGCCTGAGCTTCAGCCAACAGCCCCTCAGCACAGCTGGTTGTCATTGAGATAAACCTCCAGATAAACGCAGCGCCTGAGAATCAGAGGACACTTCCTGATTCTACATGAAGCGCCGAATCCACAAACATGTTTGCAGTTGTTGCCAAGACGGATCGCTCTGTTGTAAATGTATTAGTCACTCTTGATTGTATCCTCTATCCCCCCCTCATGTGTATTTATATTTCACTCAAATCAGACATAAGTTTTATGGCAACCAGCTCAAACTAAGCTTTATTCATAAGACTGATATTGGCCTTCAGATTTTATTAGCATATGCTGGGACTACGATAAAACCCACTCCCTCCAGAGTGAATTACTTTATGAAGTGTAATTTTCATTTATCTGGGACAAAGTGCACTAGTTTACATCATTAAGATGTCCATGTGCCAGATTTAGTGGCTCGTTTCAGCTGCAGTTGCTTCGGGTTGAGTTTATTTGTCCTATAAACTACAAAAGGTAGCGTTAGAATAAAATATAATTCCTTCAGGAGCAGATTTATCATCATTGACGCACGCACAATAAACACGTCTAAAGTGTTTACACACACAACGCTGACAACACATGACAACTGTTCTGAATCTGAATCAGAAGAGACTAAATATATCGTATAAGTACCACAGGCTGGTCAAAGTGTTTGCTTTCATTGCAGTCAGGGAGCTGCGAGTGTGCGCACGTGTGTGTGTGTGTGTGTGTGTGTGTGTGCGTGCGTGTGACACACACTCCTGGCTACTCATTGTTTTGATTCTACCTTGAATGGGGAGGGACACGGTGCCCGGCCACACTGACAGGAGCTGCATTCCAGTGAAGGTGAACACAAAAACAGGGTTTAAGCCACTCCCCTTTCTGGCTGCATCCCTGGATTATTGCTAAATTCTTTCTGGGGGGTTTCACTTGTCAGGACAAGCAGAGGCTCCGCGTCAGCAATACAGAGAAGAGCAGGCAGAGCCACAGAGAGGCAGAGAGAGTCAAGGTGTGAGGAGAGAGGGCCAGACACAAACACAGAGGTTCGGAAGAGTGTGAGGCAACACAAGATCGGCTAGAGAGGGAGAGAGTGAGAGAGGAAGAGAGACACACACACACACACACAGAGGGGTGTGTCATAGCAATTTAGTTCCTCAAGGAAGTGCAACTCAACATTATCTTAAGACAGGCAGCACTGACACAAGCGCTGCAGGAGGGCTATTTCTTTCAGCTTTTGGTTCAGCTCGTGGTGAAGATGAAGAGATCTCACTGAAATCAAGCAGCCTGTGCTGTCAGACAGAGCAGAGGGAGAAGTATCTGACACAGACCAGGAGGGAGGGGGACTCTCACCACACAGGTAAGACAGCGTCTGCAATCTTCATGTGAGAGTTTAAAAGAGAAATACCTCTGGGCCCAGATAAGTGTTAAGTTCTCTGAAACATTAAGCGTATCCATTGCAGGCACCCGGAGGAGACACACCGGGGTATGATTGGAACAAATTGTGTGACTTCTCTCTACTTCCCCATTTTGAGCGCGAGTTGGCAGATATGCATGCACTCTCACAGTCATGCTGGAACAAGCACAGGGACGTGCACAGCTGTAGAGCTCACACTGTTGTTTGCACATGCCGGGAGTTGCTCAATTCAAATCTCCAGGCAGCGGACTCTCCCTTCCTCGCTGGCCTACTTTGACTCGAAGATAAAGTCAGTGAAATGGTGCAATGTCAGCAGCGTTGTAGTGCAGATACGAGGCGCAGACACAAGCCGCGGGCCTCTGCCGATGACACTCTGCCGTTGAGCTGACAGAAACGAAACAGCGGTCTGTTTCGCTTCCCTTTTGGGGCATTACAGACGTGTAGCTATGTTGAGCAACAACTATTCACAAGAGTGTTGCAATGTTGAAAGAGAGGATTTCAAAATGCTTTGTCTGTTACTCAAAGAAATGTGCAGAATTTAATATGCCAGTGAAGTGAACAACGTTAGAGTTAAAGTTAAAAGCAGGAGCTTCAGCCCCGTTGCCGCCAGTTCCAAGCACACAGCGGAAGTGGCATTTATCCTGACACAATACTGTACTGAGCGTGCACAGAAAGGAGAAACATCCTGTCCTTTTACTGTTACATGTTGCATCAGGAGCAGAACGTGAACCCAGCGGCTGCCAACAACAGCATATTGTTCATAACCGGTGTGTTAAATGACGGCCTGATTGTGGCCTTAGTGCGTTTTCTCTCTCTGGTTCATCACCAGGAGGAAAGAAAAGATTCCACCAGTTCAATACAAACACCGCCGTCGCTCAGCGATGACCTTTCAACAACAGCTTGTTTTCATCTGATCGAGCGTCGTTTCTTTTCTGGAACATTCTCATTGTTCAATATGATCAAAGGCTGCGGGCAACTAAAAGAGACCTAACCCCCCCCCCCCCCCCCACACACACACACACACAAACTATGTAGTTGTAAAAACACCTGGACACACAAACAACTTCTACTCAAATATGCACATCCACGCGTTCATACATGTACACACGCAGTGAGGCTCGATGCTGGAGCATCTGAGGAATGCTAAATATTTACCTCTGGCCCGCCCGGATGGCCCCCCCCCCCCCCCGATCAGTCTCTGGCCGTCCATTAACCCAAAGTTTAGAGATCCCCTCCCCACCTGGCTGCGACAGTAACTCTGAAACCAAACACCTCAACGGTGATCTCTGCTCTGTGACTTTGTACGTTGCTCTTCGCCAGCATTAACTCTCACAGTGTTTGCAGGTGCTTGTCAAACCAGCAGGCATTTGGGAAGGAAACAAACACTTGAGCGTGTAATGCAGTCACTCCCTCGTGGATGTCAACAACGACCGGCGCTTAAAAGCCCTCTTCACTCCATCTGTAGCAGAAAATTGATGCTCAACATCGAAAGCATCCTTGATACAGACGACTGAACGACGTCCATTACGGAAAAGTGGTTTTATGGCTATAACGCAGAAATGTTTCGAGGCTCTCTTCAAAAGAAACGGCCTTAACCTTCGGATAGATCCTCCTGAAAACAAACAATGTAGAAGCACAAAAAGTTAAGCAGCGAGTAATCTCCAGCTGAGGAGTGACAGTGCTGTACTGGCTGATGACTGCGCATGCCCCTCAGATCCCTGTTGTCTTCTTAGCAAATAAACCAGATTGAAGCATGAATCTCAAAAAGCTATCACGCTGCTCCACTTCCATTATCACCGTTCAGGGAAATTAATCTAATGAATGTTTCTTTAATTCCCCACGGGGACCCGGAGCTTTTGTAACAAAGCACGCTATTAGAGAAGTGACACTTGTTCAAAATTAATGGCTGTGCGTGTAAAATGGAAGCTGGTGAGATATTCTATAATAAAAGTGACCGTTTGCTTATTATGGATGTTGCCGCTTGGATTGGGGGAGGGAGGGGGAGGGGGGGGGCACACCAGGGATGAGGAGAGTCGCTGTGTATTTGCATGATATGATCGTTAATGCCACCGGATCGCTCTCTCTGTTTATTAGTGAGCCGTGGAGTCATTGGCTCGCAGTGCTGACTGAGCATCACTGCAGCCGCACGACAATATCATCATTTGAATAACGCCGTCTGAATTGCATAAATATGCATGAAAGAAACAGATTAGAGCAACAATCAGGCCGTCATTTAACGGACAGCTTATGGACGATATGCTGTTGCTCATGCACAGTGTTGTGGGGGCGGGGGGGTTTCACCCATAAGGCAGGCCGGTATAGTTGAAGCAGCCGTTGTGTTCAGGGTGCTCGCTTTCTGTTCCTGCCACTGATGCAATCTTAAGAGACAGCAGGCATGGACCTGCCTCAGCTATGCAGCCTTCCTGCTCCCCTCAAATACGTGTCCACGCAGGCCTGAAGTGAGACTCAGTGCGTCAAATTACACTCAACGTGTTGGTTTGAACGCTCAGGGTCGATACACGATGCACAGAAGTCACACTGATGCATGTGACGGGTACTGTGTGTCTTTGTTGAACACTCACTGCACACACTTTGGATTAAGGAGAAGTGGGATCTTTATGTGTGTGTGTGTGTGTGTGTGTGTGTGTGTGTGTGTGTGTGTGTGTGTGTGTGTGTGTGTGAATGATCCATGACTCCAGTTGTGTCTGCTTTCATGTTAGAGATTAGGAGGGAAATTAAACACAATTAAAAAGGAATTAATTCAAACTGTGTTGACAATCAAAGATAAACAGTGGGGTTTTGTAGTTGTGTCACAGTGTGCAGGATGCATGCTGATGACTTCCCGGGGGGGGGGTCTCTGTGATGGATGCTAGGTGTGGTTAAAGTCTCAGTGGAGACATTAAAAGCCTCTGGAGTCTCTTCCATGGTGCTTTTCCCTTTTGGCATCACATGTCAAAAACAAACTGGAACTAACAGGCAACACTGTGTTTGTTACTTCAGCACGGTGCGGGTATCAACACATATTTGAGCTTAAATCGTTAACAAGTGTGTCTCTGAAATGTTCTACACTGATGTGTGAGAGAAGAAGAAGAAGAAGAAGAAGAAGAAGAAGAAGAAGAAGAAGAAGAAGAAGAAGAAGAAGAAGAAGAAGAAGAAGAATCCGGGTGGCAATCTGAAGGTTAGAGAGTCGAAGCACTGACTGACTCAAATCCCCAGATCATTTGGAAGTCCGGATGAGAGGTGAGCACATGGTGCCCTCCCCCCTCCCCCCCCACCAGCCTCCACAACAAGCAGTTGGCCCTTGAACATGGCACTTAACCTCCAACTAGCCCACTGGAGCTGCTCGGTGTCTGCCGTTATTAAACACAAAGAGGGAGATTTTGCAGAGCGGTAACCAGATGTGTTGTTCTTCCTCTTCTTTGAATCCTTAGTATCGTTGGTAGAATGAGTTCATGTATTCATGTATTCATGTCTTCACACAACTGTCTCATTCACACAAGTGAGCTCACGATCAGTTTAGAGAAGCGGTGTATTGACTCACCGAAGTTGGAAACTACACAGTTGCAACATTTACTCCTACAGTCCGTCTCTGGCACAATTAAAAAAGTGGGTTTTTTTCCTTCTCCCCGACAATTCAGGCAAACATGGACGGCTTCAGCTCCAAAGACATGGCCTTGAGTGCGCAGAAGAAGATCCTCAGCAGCATGGCCACCAAAAGCTCCGTCCAAATGTTCATCGACGACACCACCAGCGAGATCCTGGATGAACTGTACCGCGTCTCCAAAGGGTACTCGGGTAATAAGTCGGAGGCCCAGAAGGTGATCAAAGACCTGGTGAAGATTGCCGTGAAGATCGGTTTGCTGTTCAGGAACAACCGCTTCAGCACCGAGGAGCTGGGAGTGGCCACAGACTTTAAGAAGAAGCTGCACCAGGGTGCCATGACGGCCATCAGCTTCTACGAGGTACGTTTCCAATGTGGACTGAGCTAAACACTTCAACAACTTCATTCATCTTATTCCAATCTCTGCTCTTAAACTCTGATTGTGTTTACGTTGAAGGTCGTCGAGGTGATGTAGCAGTATTTAAGATAACGTTTTAAGGATGTGCAGATATTCTGATTAATACACAAGATCATCTTTAGATCCAGATATTAGAGATGAACTCAGTCATAACATTGTGGCGTTGCATTTGCTCTGACTGCCGCAGGTGGACTTTACCTTTGATAAAGCAGTGATGGCAGAGATCCTGACCAGCTGCAGGGATCTGCTGCTGAAGCTGGTCAACACCCACCTCACCACCAAATCCCACGGTCGCATCAACCACGTCTTCAACCATTACGCTGACCCCGAGCTCCTGACCAAGCTGTACGACCCCAGCGGCTCCTTCCGACCCAACCTCACCAAGATCTGCAAAGGACTCGACAAACTTATGGAGGACGGGACAATATGACAGAGAAGAATAGAAATGTCAGACAGACACTGGGAGAGCTACAGGCAGACTCACTCACGAGCTGTTGGACAAACATGGTGGCACTTCTGCTGACTGGCAACGTAAAACAAGTGATTTGAGAGCAAAAGCGCCGCCTCAACATTCTCAAAGAACAAATTAAAGTTGGTCGACTCATTCCTCAAGCTGTTAATGTTCAGAGGTGATGTATGCTGTATTGTGATATATACACACTTGTCTACTCGGACAAATTCTCCGAAACGGAACTTGAATATATACTGGTTTATATTAGATTAGACTATGAAATGAGAAATGTTTCATTGAGAACTACTGATGTTATATATTCAGGAGATGAGCTGTGAGACAGAGAACACAGATTGCATTAAGAGGACAGACAGGGAGCAATACCACTGTAACACAGCACCGCCACCTAGTGGTGGAGACGAGTCATTCAACTGTATTAACTGAAGCGTAAGGAAGACGATGCAGCCAATAATAAAGCAAGTAACCCCACAGCAGACTACTTACAACACTTTGCAGTCTCGGCTTCAAAACATGTTTAGACGCATCAACAAAAAGACTGGCGCTTACATGGCGTTCGACTGCACGGGAATGTTAATCCTATAATTCATGTTGTTCTGCAGATGGGATCACGGGCATTGTGTGAGATTAAGACCGGTGTTATTCTTTGGTTTTACAAGACAATGAAACTCAACGACAAGGAATTAAATCAAGCCCCAAGTGGAGCCGCCACCTTAAGAACAGCTGTTGTAAAGGTCAAAGGTCAGACAGTTTCTGGAGAAAGCGTGGACAAACATGTAGATATTTTCCTTTTAGACGTGAATCTAAACACTGGATCAAAAAATATTTAATTCTAGAATGAACTATGCAAAACTGAGATGAAATAATAAATAAATATGCACATACAAAAAAATAAAATAAAAGATTGCCGTTAATATAGTCTAAAAGGTAAGTCTCTGCTACATGAGACTAGTTAAACAGGAACAGCAGTAACAGACTGTGGCTCTCAGTATTACAGGGAACGTGATACATATGGCTAAAGGCTTGTGAGGTAGCATAACACACAGTTCATGAGTCTTGTGACTACACCAACTCGTGACTGCAGATTCTCATTTTTTTAATTTCACGCTTGTTTCCAGCCTTTGAAAACAGGCCAAACACAGTTTTGGGCCATAAAAGGCTTTTCATAATCTACAGTATGTCTCAACAAATAAATAAGAAGGCTACACAAACAACTGTTAAAATACAGAGTTACTTCTCATTATAAGCGCTGTATTAATTGGCGATATGAAAAGACTTTAAGTCCATACAGCAGCAGGATCGCTGGAGATATATTCCTTTATCTGTAATCATCCTGCAACGTGGCTCTCTGGGGAAGTTCCTTCTTTAATGATCAGAGTGAGACAGCAGGAATAACATGTCACAGCTGGAAGATTTCATCTTCCCTGTCTCTCAGCTTCTTGGTGAGTTTTGTGATAGTTAGGGGTACTGCCACATGTGAAGCCTGCTGCATTCTGGAGGATAAACAGACACTCTGCGACCTTGTAAGCGGCCGCCAGTCTGATGTCCCGCTGGTGCACGCTGCTTCTAGGGAGGCAACCCTAGTGAAATACAAACAGATGAGAAGATACAGTAAGTCAGATATGAGTCACATTATTAGCCTGCATGCATGTTAGTCAGCTGTCAATATTTGACAGGCCGCCTCTTGCTGTGAGAGTGTGACCCTGTTTACACCTGGCATTAACAGGAGTCTGTTGTGATCCCATCACAGGTGGACAGCTCTCAGTGCGTAAGTTCATGATGGGATCTCACGTAATAAAAACACATTTCTTCTGTTTGCAAAGACCAGATGCATTGTTGCTTTTAATTGGTGAGGCGGCAGTAGCTTCCCGTCCCTTTTTAGCATGTTCCAGATCCCTCAGGTAAGGAGTGATGCAGTGTATACGTCTAGGGCTTTTATTGTGAGAAGTAAGAACAGAAGAAGTGAGGCAGTATTGTGCTGCCGCAGTTCAGACCACGGAGCCTCCTTGTTATTATAACTGTATTACCTTCATGAGCTATTTGAGAACCAACTGGAGATGAGAAAAAGGACGAACAAAACAAGAGCAGCGGCTTTAATGAAGTATTTTCCTGTTACGTTCTTGTCGGGGACGCATCAGGATGCATTAGCGTTTACACTACAAAAGATACGTGTTCAAATGCATCCCAGACAGGTAACAATGTGACAGTTTACACTTGTGTTTACAGCTGTCCACTTCTGTTTCGATCCCCCATAACGCATGTTAATGCCGGGTGTAAACCGGGTCCAAGAGTCCTGCTAATATCAAACATATCTCCTATAAACTACAATCACAACACCAAGTCGTAATATTTGGTGCCAAAGCCAAAGGAGGCCTGGGAGATGGAAGAGTGTGTTAAGTATTTAACTTGGACCATAACCAGACTGGCTGGTCTTTGGGAGTGCCAGAAGCAACTAATATGACAAACGTTAAAGCCTCTGTCACACCACAAACACGGAGCGTAACTGTCTCTGAACAACTAGCCAGCAGTGAGAGCCATGTACCTTTTCTCTGCTTCCTGGCATCCTTTGACAGCAGCCTGCTTTGACTGACTAATCAGGTCATCCAACCTTTTCAAAAAATCCACGGGAGTAAGGTCTGAAGCACTTTCTTTGCTATCATTTTGCTTCCTCTCAGAGGAGCTCCCCGTGGGCTCATGTTGAGCAGAGGCACAGCCAGTATTGTCATCTTCAACCGAATCCACCCCGTTACTGCAGAAGTCCGACACCACGGGGATGGACAATGACCTCTTCAGGAATATAGAGTCATTCGTGTACAGCCTGTTTGCTCTTTTGATTTGCTCCATCTGCAAGAGAAGAAAACATGACTATTCTCACGTAATAATATAAAGTTAATTATGGAGGAGGTCAGCTCTCCAATTAATTCTTGCAAATTGGCAACAATCTAATTAAATTAAAAGTGCTGCTGGTTGTATTTTTTTATATTCTGTTTGAGCTGTTTGATTCATTATCAACTTAATTTTACTGAAGCACAATAAATACTTAACTGCAGGGCACACATGAGGTCTGCACACCGCTTCAAATAAACTCTTTATTTCTCTTTTCGAGGCAACAATCTACAAGCTCTTCCTCAGCCTTTGAGCCCTGCAGTTAAGATTAGTGTTTTGTCTTGCACCTGGACGTGCACACACCTGGCCCCCTCTTCTACTGAACCACAATAAGACATAAACAAAATACAGCAATGCGAAACAATTTAAACATATAACAAATATGGCAAAATCCTTGAGGATGCATGATATGAAGTAATAAAATAATACTTACAGACACTCCATATTTGAGGGCCAGGCCTTGAAGTGTTTCTCCAGGCTGAATGTTGTGTTCAATGCGTCTCTGGAGAACCGGAGACCGGACCAAACTACCGTAAGATCTCGTGCGACTCCCGCGGAGTAGGCCGTTCCCCCCGGCTGGCAAAGGCGCTCGCTCCCCGGACATGGTCGTGAACAACTTGACGAGCGTTAAGTTGGCAAACGGTTGTAAATGTCGGTTAGCAGCAAACGTTCATGTTGTTCCCGTCATGATAGCACAGCTTCTTTAGCCTGTCCACGCGAAGTGAACTAAGTAGCAGCTTAGTTAGCCTGCTAGCTAAATGATCAACTTAACCTTCATTAACGCTCGTTATTTTAGTTTTTTAAACTATGACAACGTTACCTGTCGAACATCTGCCACAGCTAATGACAATAACTTACTTGACAGTACGTTTCACTGATCGTATCTCTCAAACAAACACCTGAAAAGTTGCTGAGAAAGTTGTTAATGTGTTCATGTCTAAGCTGTCTGCTGCCATATGTTGCCATGGCTGCCGAGTTCAGCGACGAGCCCCACGAGTCGTCACATGCGCTGCATTCAAAACAATTGGAATAACCGCAACACCTTGAGGCTTTGAAATATAATATTATATATATATATTTGTAATGGTTGTATGGGCTCTCCAAATTAAGGGAAACAAGAAGACGTCAGATATCTAAACCATTTACCACCTAAAAACTGAGCTGAACTGTATTTTCAAATAGGAAACTTGTATTTCCATTTTCCCTCTTTGACAGGGAACGCAACTTTAGCTTGTCGTTGTCGTGAAGTAGCTAGTCAGCTATGCTAACCTGTTAGTACTGACATCTGTTTTCAGATTACCACCCACAATAATTATGTCTTTTAAACGCGAAGGTGATGACAAGAGTCAGTTGAACATCTTGAAGGTAAAATATTAACTTTGTTTTACTTTTGTCAAAGAGATTTCAGTGTAGGTTATGCATGTTGTTATGGTTAGCATCGTGCTAGCTAGCTAGCTAGCTGTAGTGTCAGTGATGCATCTTTGAAACTGTAATAAAACCAGAAAACGATTAATTAACCACTCGTTGTCTTGTGTTTCAGAAACGACGAGTGGCAGATCTTCTGTCTAATTTTATTCCAGAAGATGAAGCAGGTCTTATGAATAATGGAAGGTGAAATTAACTTAAACACACTGACATGTTTGGGAAGGAAACTTGTAACTTGAGGCTGCAAAAGGCTGTTAAACACATGAACTGAAGACATGAAGTTGATCTTACAACCTGTTCATCCTGTTGTTAGATACACTTGCCTTGTGTGCTCCTACCGTCCGGTGTTTGACACGGTCGACACGCTGACAGTCCACAGAAACGGGAAAAGGCATCTCGAAGGTGAGACGTTTAATGTCACCCTTCTTTATAATGTTTAGTTCATTCCAGTGTCAAAGTGTGTAGGTAATGGATTCCTTTCTTTCCTTACACATTGTGCACCCTAAGTACACCAAGTAAGACAACACATGTGCATATCTATGATATCTATCTTAAATAAAACCTTACTATTTGACACAGACACTAATTATGTTATGTTTGGACATAATTTGCAGGAATAAGAAAACCAAATAGTCAACAAACATCAAAATGAGCCTTGATGTGTATTTTACTGTTCATCAGTAATCATATTTAAATCCAATAAAATATGTCCAGCTTATTGATATTCAACATTGCCCATGGCGGTATACAACGATATATATATATATATAAAAAATATATATAATAAAAAAAAAATATATATATATATATATATTATATATATATATATATATTTTTTATATATATATATATATTATATATATATATATATATAAATGGTATGGCACGTTATATGATGGTTGACACTTTAATAGTCTCTCAGTATATATTGTTTTATTTTCCCAACCAGATATGTGCATCTTAATTATTATTGGCTTATAAAATCAACTTTATTCTTTTTTTTATGTTGTATTTCTCTTCTGCAGGATTAAAAGCATTCTATGGCAAGAAAGCACGGCTGAAGAATGAAATTGCAAAAAGGCGCCATGAAGACTACGTCCAGGCTGAAGACACGAGGCAGGTTGGTGTTCAGTTGACTCCTCAGCAAACTGTTGCACGTCAGCCGGATCATCCAACAAGCAGCAGGTCGATGAATCATCGTTGGAGAACAACAACATGAACAATCTGCGTCTTTCTTTGGCTGACAGACTGTCGAAGGCATCGTGACCCTGACATGTTACACGCTACTTAAAACCAATTTAAAACCGTCTGCTGTGGAAAAGATAAACAACACTCAGCAGTATATTCATTCCTCATACAATGTTTTTCTGTGCTTTTAGGAACCTTCCAGTTCAGCTCCTTTACTGGAACAAACGCGGAAGCTTACACATCATGCTTTATTGAAGACTGTACCATATAACAGCTGCCACACAAAAACCAGGTGAGTGAGACGGTTATTTAATAAGCCAATCCCACAAATATAATATTTTAATACATGCATTTATTATTATTTTCAAGTACAAAATGTGAAAAGGGAGCGCTGAGGGTCGGCTCAGATCCCAGACACAACTCTTCCAGCAAAGCGGCTTCTGAAGAAGACGAAGCGTGTCGGAAAGCTGAAGTTTCAAACGGTTTATCACAAAGCACTTCGAGTGGCTGCACAGCAGGTAAAGTGTCTCAAGGGATCTTACAGATTTTGTTTTGAACATTGTGCTTTAACTGTGTGCATGTTTGGTCTTCTGCAGTCGATGAAGAGTCACTTGCAGACATTGAAGGACCAGCGGCTGCAGAGACACAAGAGGCCGAGCCGATCACAGCGCAGAGGAGGAGAGAGCTGGAGCACTACCTCAAGCTGAAAAGGTTCAGAAATGTTTTGTTGTTTTTAGCTGAAGTTCTGCATCCTCACTTCTAGAAGTCAGTTCAGTAAATGTGACATCGTGGCGTTCAGTGCATCCCATCGTTCTCCGTCTGTCTCTTAGTGATGGATGGTTGCGGGACCGGAGCGGCCAGTGGGTGAGAGACGAGGATGTGGAGTTTGATTCAGATGAGGAGGAGCCGACTTCGCTGGCCCCTCTGGTTACAAGTCACTGCGAGGACTAAGAACTATGGGACAACAGAGTGACATGCATCACAGTGGGACATTCAGAGGCCACGTGCTGTTTGAAACAGCCGGAGCTCCACGTGCAAATAAATGGTGTTCCTGAGCTGATTCTACAGCAGCTGCGTCACTTCCTGGTTGTAACAGAAGCCTGCTGGTAACCAGTGATCATCAGCTGTTCATAGTGTTATTTTACTTAGTTTACTGTCACTCTTAACCTGCTGACTGTTTGTTACTGCTTTTTGTTTCTACATTGAACATCAAGCACATTTTAAACTATTAAACTTTCAACAGAGAATAATATCATCTGGCAGGGGTGCGTTTAATACTGATATGTTCTAAACTCTGGAAGACAGTAAAGGATCATTCTGCTTTATGACTATTTAAGCATTAATCTCAACGCTTTAGCCAGAAGCAGTAACATTCCTTTCAGATGATCTAAAGCACTTTATCTGGCGCTCACCCAACATGATCAGTCTTTGCAAAGGAACACTGTTTCCACACAACTACAGCGAGTACAGTGGGTCAAAGTCTGCAAACCGTTACCAACAGATTTAACTACATCAGCCTCACATTTGTTCATGATGCCTTCAGGGTCCCAACAGCAGCACTGAAAGCTGAACAAACTCTTGACTTTCCAGCTGAATGAATGATATTATTCCCATCGCCCTTTGTTGTGTATAATACCCCTTTGAATAGAGTTCCACGTCCCCTCTGGCCGGACTAATCCTCAACCAGCTTTAGTATAAATCAGCAGCAGATCGGCTGTATTGGTGTTAATCTGGACGGGGGAGCCACCGGTTAGCATTCACTGCCCCTCTCAGCACATTTGGTATAAATTGGATAACACCGGCCGGGTCAGTGGGAGCAAACACGGCTCAGTTTCTGATGACGCCGCTGATGTGTCCAAAGCACGCTCCCTTCATTATACTGGTGCTCAGTCTCCACAACATGAGGAGCCACATACTTAACAATCTAATAATAAGACCTTAACTGCTATTAAAACGTCTTGATTTGGTCTTTAAAATGCTAAAACATGAGAGGTACTACTTTAATGAATTGTTTTTGTTTGACGTTGGATTGTAAAACCTCAATAATTGGTAACATCGATTAAAAAATAATAATTTACCAACATCTTGCATGAACACATCTGGAAAAAATGTGTTAAATTGAATTCAAAGTGGCATTAAGTCTTAAATCTAACTGTAGGAACCTTATTAAACATAAGTAATATGTAATACCAGGTCTGCTATTTCACTTATACAACTTATAAAGTCCTCTGATGCAAATCTGGAAAAGAAATAATGAAATCAAACAAACCGAGCTCAATATTAACAGTAAATGTTTGTCACTGTATCGCTCCGCATTATAATCCAAACATACACGATCAAAGGAGAGGAACCCGACTTTAAATCATTTAAAGATGGCTTTAGAAGCGTGACCTTTCAGAAGTCTGCTCATGAAGTCAGAACGCTTCAAATAAAAGAGGAAATAGGTGGAAGAAATGAGGAGCGGTGCAGGAACCTCAGCAATGCTGTCAGTCCTCAGAGGTTAGCAGCTGTCTCTGCTCGTAACGGGCGGAGGGCGCACACGGGTGCAACACTCTTCAAGTGGGGTCTTATATTTGGAACGAGGTAACTCAACCCCAGCGGACTCATTTCCCAGCAGGGTTAAAGATAGCTCAGGTGCTTGAGGGAAGTCAGGATCAGGAGACTTTAAAGGATTAAAGAGATGTTTACATGAAGGCTTCGTCCCTAAAATGCTGCAGAATATTTCACTTTTGGGGGGAAATGATGAGTTAATGTTCATCTTACAATATGTAGAGAGCACAATCAGTGACAGGGTGATCGTGTCTCACAAACATCCTGCGTGTGCAGTTTCCCTGGATCTGTCCCAACGCTACCAGAGGAGCGCTTCTTTGGTGCGTTAAACTTTAAGGTTTGCTGAGAAGGATATTCTTATATGCAATATAAAATATGTCAGATAAGGTGCAGAAAGAATCAAATTAAACGTGCCAAACATTTCCAGAACATACTTGAATATATATTTTTATTTAAAGTATTTACAGGTTTGTTTTCTTCCCACAGATAGCACCACATTGAATATGTTATCATGAATGTGAAGAGTTGACCTTTTTGTTTGGGATGATGTTGGCGACGCACAAACTTAAAGCACAAGAAGGGAAAAAAAGACACTTCACATTTTGCTTGTGACCTCTACATGCCTTTATGATGAATTCAGCAGTCTACAAAAAGCTGGCTGCAAATGAAATGAAATGAACATGGATGTTAGGTGCACCATGCACGACGAGCCAGCTTCATTTGGGAGGATTCGTTTAGCGACGGCGGTCTTCTCCGCTCCTCGATGCTTTCATCTCAATCTCTGCTGGCGAACTGCCGAGAGAAGAAGAGATATAAAAACATGGTCGCTCAAGATGCTTTTTTCTTATGATGCGACTTTAATATTTACTGCACTCACTCATGTCGTTGTTCCGTGTGATGGCCATGGCGGCTCTGGCGCGGGGACCCTGCTGGGTGAAGTGGTAGCCGAATTTGAGGATGCTGGAGTTGTTCTCCAACATGGAGGCGATCTCCATCTCAACCGAGTCTCCGAGCTTCTGCCTCTGTATCGTACGAGTGTTACAAGTCAAAATACATTTTTAAGGTAATTAAATCCAAAGTTTCAGTTACGGTTCAGACCTGGTTGTCGATCTTGAGCTCCACCAGAGTGGCGTTGTTGGCCATAGCTTTGATGATCGCCATCATCCCGTCTGAAGTGATGAAGTTGGACTCAACATTAAGACTCTGCAAGCTGGTGTTCTCCTTCAACATCTCAGCACATGCCTGGTGCGCACACACACACACACACACACACACACACACACACACACACACACACACAGGGTTATGGTTCAATATGAAATCTAATTCTTCCTGTACCTTTGGTATCTGATGCCGTGCTTAAAGGAACACTTCACCCCCTAAATGAGCGTGTGCATATTACTCCCTCACGCTGTGTCACCTTGCTCTGCTGCCTCCACGCTGAACGAAGAATCCAAGAACGCAGAACATTCTTGATAAATTAAAGTAAACGGAGCCGCGTTTAAAAACAGGAAAGCTACATCGACACGTGCGTTTACAAACTCTCACACAACTCCTGCAGCACGATCCAAGTCTCATTCGTGCAGTCGTCTGCTCACGACTTCACAAACACTTGCATTTTCACGAAAAACCTAATATTTTAAACACGTCCGCATAAACAATGTTACGCTTGTGCTGCGAGTCTGCAGCGTATTCTTCATTCAAGGAAACACGGGGTCATTTTCTGTGGAGTGACAGGTCTACATGACATCAGTGGCTCAAAGAGCAGCTATTATTTCTGCATATCAACAGAAATAAACAATAGAAAAGACGCTTCATTCGTCAGCTGTCATTTCATATCGTACTCACACACGCCACGGGGTCGTTGCTACGGGTCGCAGCGATGGTCAGAGACTCCACCTGAGAGTTTCCCTTCATCGCCTCAAAGATCTCCTTCAGCGTTGGGATGGGAATGTCCTGCAGCACAGACAGACGTTTCGATTTGTTAATAAGGAACATCATCATCGCAGGTCTGATATTTGTGTGTCTGATGAACTTGAGTTCCCCGTTGAGCTGACCTTGATGTTGTTGAGGTTGACTTCAGTCAGGCTGCTGTCGTTGTTGTGGATCCTCTCCAGGGTTTCCTCCACGTTGGTGGGGTTGGGCAGCTCGTCGGGGAAGATCTTGAACGGATCTGGTTTCACGACACCTGCAGGAGACGCAACACCACAGCTCAGGCTCCTCCCTTTCATTTATTGTTCCTCTTCATACAGTTGTTTTTATATCCAGTTCAGAAACAATCACTTTTATGACACCTTCATTCGAGTCATATATTAAATGTGTGCATCAGTTTGATTTTGTCTCAACACAAAACAGCTGTGAAAGAACTTAAAACTTGAAATACAATAAAGAAAAATTAAATGAGGAAACATTTCATCCTCGTATGACTTTCGGTGCAAGTTTCTAAAAGAAGAAATGACGTCATACGTACTGTTGATGCCCTCTTTGTTGGCGATGGTGCCTGTGGTGCCCAGAGCATCGTAGTACTGCTTGTTGCTCATCAGCGTGTACATTCCCAGGATCGCTGCAGCACACAATCACAACAACATCGAAACGTGTGACATTTGAATGAAATCACACTGAATGTCTTCTTCTTTAGTTAGGTCTGTTGTTGTTGTCGTGTCCCTGCACTGATTCAAAGAGGCCCAGGTGTGTGTCCCCCTCCTGTGTTGAGATCAGGATATTGTTGCCTGAGCTCAGCAGGAAACTCGTCACTGGTCGTAATCTCACAGAGAAGTAATGATACCGCACATTTATACTTATGTTTATATGTAAGCTTCATGGTGTCTAACTTTATATGCGTGTGTGTGTGTGTGTGTATATATATATATATATATATATATATATATATAGTAACGTGAAGTAAGAAGTTTATAAAAGTATTTACTCCTGAAATGTAGTAGAAGAGCACAAATTACTCAAACATTTTAGCAACACATTTAAATAAAATAGTCAATAACAACACAGTAGATGCTAAAATATGGTTAAAAAAACATCAAGAATATAAATAATTAGAGAATTAGTGAAGAACATAACGAATGAGCCAAATGAAATAAATCAAAAGGTGATCCGTCAGTGAGATATATGTTACCTGCACTGGAGTGGCATTGGTTTGGAGATGAAGAGACTGTCTGTATACGTGCAGAATGTAATGTGTATCCTTCCACCTTCACTGAACAGACAGCAGGGACTACTTGTTCCCCTGATGTTCCCCTGTCTGACCAGGAGGGGGCAGACCTGCTGCTTCTCCTCTTCCTCCTGCTGTAACCTGCCAAACTGTGTCACACACTGTGGCAGCCACCCCCTCCCTCCACTCACCTTCCCAGCCTC
>NC_041370.1:1988995-1993995 GCF_900634415.1 Cottoperca gobio | reverse complement strand
AAGTCGAGTCTAAAGTCATCCAATTTGAAAAGTCATGTGACTTTATGCCACACAATCTGGTTAACAGTGAGGTTACATTTAACCAAAAGTTAAACTTCGTTCATCCTCATTAGGGGGAAAACATCAAATAATTCACATTTACATCATCAGACTGTGATGGTCGGCTGTATATTATAGTAAAGCCTCAAATTATGCAATTTATATGGACTTTCTGTATTTCTAAATTGTTTCTAATTGATTGATTTATATTCAGGCAACTTTGGTTCTATTCTGATTTATGTAAATTATGAAAATCTCCATTTCCAGCCAGTTCTCTCAACTCGAAGACATCTTGCCATGGAACATAAACCTTTCCCCAATTCCCTTTATTCTCCGTGCGTCTTTGTTTTCTACCTATTTAATGTATGGAGAGCAAAGGGCCGGGCGAATAATCTAATTGTATTTTCAATTATAATTTGGCACAATTAACACTTTTGCTTTAAGTTCGATAAATCCATTATGTTTCCAAATGCAACGAGTCATCGTGTTAAATAATCCTGATCTCAATACAGAACAAAATAATGGTGATTATGAGCGTCACCTGACGGAGCAGAGTGTGTGACAGACAACTCATTCGTGCCCGTGACCCGAGGCTCCGTCCAAACGAGGCACATGTCAAGCCTTTGAGCCGCGCTTATTGTTGCGTTAAATGCGTGGCTGTCTCTGACACTTGAGCTAAGTGTGAGGGCTCAGACAACTGCGGACCCGTCAGTCAAGCAACTGAAGAACTAAATACTTTGACATATACAGTTTTAGAAAGAGCTCATACTGACTTTGGTTTGCGGTTCTTATGACAGCACACACACAGAACTACAGATCCAGATGAGATCAATACTTCTTTTTTTATTCTAAAGGGAAGCGTTGTCGTCAGAGGTAAAAGATTAACTTCTTGGACTTTGTCAGATAACAGAAAGTGGCACTCTGACAAACCGCCAGGCGCAACATTGTGTTTTCATTTGTTTTGACATTTCATTTGGCTCGTTCCGCATGCCGACCATAATGGAAACAGACTGGATGTTTGTGAATGTGCATCTGTCACCAGCAGTACAAGCAGGATTTCTTTATGACCCACAACAAACTGGGGAGGGGGGGACAGCTGGCTCCGGACGTTTCTTTTTTCCAGTTTAAACCCCGACCATCTCCTGCACCTGCAGTCGCCGTCTTTACGAGCGGCACGCCGTTAGCTGAGCCCGGTTATAAATGTCTACATTTTATTGGGGTTGGTTAGTGACAGCTACTGGATGTCATTTTTAAATATTTAAACCTCATCTGAAACAGTGCCAGGCCTGTTTGTTCCCCTCATTTGTGACAGAGGTGTGTAATGTTCCCTAAACGGGGTCATCTCCAGATAAAGCTCACGGAGGCTCACTTTACCATCTACGTGGGACTCTTCTTAGCAAGTGAGCTCAGAATTTGTCATCATTAACACGACAGTCAGTAAATCATTTTAGCCTTTCGCCTGGAGATAAATGTCATGATTCTTTCTCTGTCCACTAGTTCTACATTTAATTCATTAATAATGAATGAGAAGCCTGATTTCAGCCTTAGAGTTCATGCTGTGAAATTCATTTTAAACAAAAGTTGGGCAAATCCACCTAATAATCAATTTAAATCTGAATCCTAACACCTGTAAAGGTCAGGCTGCAACTAATGATCATCCATCAGTTGTCATCTTTCAATAACTTATTTTGTCTGTACCACCAAAATCACCAGAATTGACCAGTTGGACTTCTCTTTATATCCATTTAATTTAATTAACTTGGAACTAGAAGAGTTTGAATGATAGTAAACATTACTTTAATTAATCACAGGCTAATATACTTTATGTTGCCGGGTCAAAGTTGAACAAAAGTGAACTTTGACCTGCCAGAGTCAGCTGATCACCCAGAACAGGAAACACATGCTTGAATGCTTGTCTTGTAGGCTTCAATAGAAGTGAATGGCAGGCAGTGTGTATATTCGGACATTGTAATGCGACTGTTCTGTAACTGTGTAAGGTGTAACTGGACTCCATCTAACATGTCAGACATCTCATGGAGCAAATGCTTCCTCCAACAGGAGCTCCAGCAGCCCTGATTAATGCAACCCAACTCCGTCCTTCCATCTCCAACCATCTGTCACACGTTGCATCAACACTTTGGTATTAAGTCCGATTCAGTAAACGTCCGTGCAGTCATTTGAACAACACGCCGACTGCAGCAGAGATGGGTGGAAGTCTGTGGGAAACAGGCACTCAAAGATCTGATTGACTGACTGTAAGCGTGTTCAATGTCTTACTGTTCGTCCATTAAGGAGCTCTTTGTCAAAGTCGTGCATTGAGGAGTTACCGTGTGTTTTATAAGTCACAGACCAGAACAAGGGTTTGGATTTCACAGCGACAAAGGTTATACACTCATAAATGCTCCAGAATGATTTACACTCTGCTTCTGTGCCAGGGCGTTTGCTTTTTAAACTTTGAGGTCATTTCTCTCAGTTCCCCTGATCTTTGTTGGGTAGAGGTCTATCAAGCAGAAGTTAGTTTTTTTTAATGCCCAAGTTGCCACCGAGAGCTCAGAAGATTTGTCACCATCCACAAGTCGCCTTCTCCACGTCTTACCGCCAACGTGTAACATTCCAAATCTGCCCTCAGCTTAATTTTAGCTTCACAAGTCAGCTACTTCCAGCCGTGTGAACCCACCCCAGCTTGGGTTGCTAGCTCCTTGAGACCGTATCGCAGCACCATTTTGAGGCCCCGGGGACCGCATGGCTGCATAGGTTTCGCTCCAAAAGGGAAGTTTAGAAGCTGAATTTAATATTACAAAAGTCCGCCATATTGGAACGGCTCCAGAGCACTGAAGCAGATGTTTGTAAAGAAGCAACAACTGTTGGTGGTGTAGATCAATAAAACAAAAAAGACTAACTTACTCTGCAGTAAGGTCATAACAAGGTGCCCATTTCACCATAATCAAGAAATCAGTATCCAAAAGACGATTTAATCCGGTGACAGATACACAAACGTCACACACTAATGGATCTTAATGCAGGCGGAGGGCAAACTTAAACCTCCTTCCCAGTTTCCAAACTCTGCAGCCCACTGAGACAACATCTCCAAATCCCCTGTGATGAATTAACGGCACAGCGATGAGCAGCTATTGGATGGCCTAACCCCTCCACATGCCATACTGATAGCTTCATTTGAGCGACAGGATTTCGGTTTTCAGCTGACCTTCTGCAGAAGCCTCCCACAGAAACTAATGAGAGCGTCAAAACAAAATAAAAATCCAGTTGAGCATTAAGTCACCAAACTTCTGCACGCCAACGTTTGATATTTTTTGGACAACAATTCACGCACGTCTCCCGTTCATCCTGCAGCTTTGTCCCATGTCAAATCCAGTCTCACACATGAAGGCCGAGCTTAAGGAAATGGAGCCCCCCCAAACAGGCAACCCGTAGAGAAAGCTTAAAGTGTGGATCAGCCGAACATGCCAGCAGGACCCCCCCCCCAAAAAAAAAAAACACACAGAGAGCAACAGAAGCAGCCTCACACCTACCTTCACAGAAGTGCAGTGCTGAAGCCCCTCGACAAGGCAGAGCCTGCAGTTAGAAACCAGAGAAAGCTATTTCTTTTTTTTCCTTTCTCCCCCCTCCTCTCTCTCTCTCTCTCTCTCTCTCTCTCTCTCTCTCTCTCTCTCTCTCTCTCTCTCGTTCTCTCTCTCCCCGTCTCTCTCACACACTCCCCCCCCCCCCCCCCTCTCTCTCTCTCTCTCTCTCACACACACACTCCCCTCTCTCTTTCTCTCCTGTGTGTCAGGCTTCAGGGCTGCAATGCTGAGACAGGCATACTGACAGACAGCACTTTGAGAAGTCAGCATTTAATTATTTTGGCTGAGAGGGGGGGGGGGGCAGAGAGTCATATAGAGAGATGGGGAGATATGGGGCATGAACTCTTGTGTTCATCAGTCATTCAATTAAAAGTGAAGAAGAGAAGGGCTGACATCTAGTGGTTTGAGCTGAGATGTACTTTGGAAAGGAGACCACCTGTGATCTGACCCCACTTATTTTTATCTTATGTGTATATTTGTATTAGTGAATCATATTTGATCATTTCTTTATTAGCATTTGCTGGATGGATTGCACAATAGAGAGCATAGCTGGGTGGGGATTAATTATTTTTTAAATAATTATTTTGGCTTCAGACGATTGTGAAAACAGAATAATTGTTGTTTTTTTATTAGTTTTTCAGTTGAATTATATTTAAAGTTCAAATAAATCCACTATTAAAGTTCGACAAATTAATGATGTGTACAAATGCAATGAGTCATCATGTTAAATTATCTTTAATGAAAATTAGAGTCATATTAATCAATATTGACCAAAATAATGTTGAATATGATTTGTGCCATAATCAAGCAGCCCTAAAAAAACAAGTTTGATATTCATCATTATTATAAGTGTCATCTTAGTTTACGCTTTATATAATGCTAACAGAGGTCGTTAACATTGGGACTGCCTATTTTCCATCATTAATGGACAAAACAACACTACTTTGTGTCAATATCCCAAAATAACTACAGAAAACTTGTAACTTGATGCTTTATTGGATTGTTAACAATATCCAGTAATACTGCACGCGACTCTTTAACAGTTGTTACTGCACCTTTACTGTTTGGTTTATTATCAGTGTTCAACAGCAGCAAGTGTTTCTGCCATCACCTCTGATACACAGAGAGACAGATGTTTGTCTTCAGTGGAGACCAAACCACAGCTAAAAATAGTTCATATTGAACTATGAACACAAACGTGACACCAATTGAATGCTGGGGGCGTTTTAGGTGCATGAACACAATTTAAAATATGAAATTACATTTCCTACACGGTTTAGTGATAATCCGAGTTAGCACATACCTGTTCTCCTCGACGTGATGTTGTGATCCCCAGTTGGCACGCGCTGGCAGTTTGGGTAACGTTAGCCATGTTTGTTT